>NC_080849.1:49428398-49432546 GCF_030435755.1 Ochotona princeps
CGGGGCGTTCAAGGCGAGGACTTCAGAGGCTAGGCCACCCTGACGGGCCCACGGTTGGGATTTTAATGGCAAGACTCAGAGTATGATATCTGTATTCTGAAATTGCACTTTCTGTTGCTGTGCATTTCATGGGTCATCTGAATCTTGGGTTTTATTATCAATGTTCTTCAATGAGAGTTCCTTCTAGGACCCTGTCTTCATGTCCTCACCTTTTTAGCAAATGATACTGCCTATGCCTGGTCAATTGCTCCGCCTACTTTTTCTTTTTTCTTTTAAGATTTATTAATTTTATTACAAAGTCAGATATACAGAGAGGAGGAGAGACAGAGAGGAAGATCTTCCATCCGATGATTCACTCCCCAAGTGAGTGCAATGGCCGGTGCTGTGCTGATCCGGAGCCCAGCTCATTGAAGGCGAGGACTTTAGCCACTAGGCCACGCCGCGAGGCCCTCAGCCTACTTTTTCAAACAGTCATGGCATTCTGCACCTTTCTGTGGCTGCACAGGGCCTGTCGTATCTCTGGTTTTCAAATGCCTTCATTGCAGCCCCTACGTCCACTTGACCCTGGTCTGAAGCCCTGACCACGCTTAGCAGTGGACCTAGCATTACAGCCTGAGTGCACTTGTTCTGCTGCTCTCAGACCAGGGCTTTGGTGTTCCATGGATGCAGCCTTCTGCCTAGCCCCTGGCCTGCACACTCCCACATCAGCGTAGCATGTGAGGCTTGTGGTTTGCTAAGAACCGTGTAGACCCTGGGTTGCCTGCTGCCAGACTAGTGCATGTGTGTACTGTTGGTGCAGCCTGCCTGGGACTGCGACACCATGCCTTTGGTCGGCCTGCTCCCACAGGCTGTGGGACACTACCGCACTACACTTACGGGTCCTGGGCTGCAAGCTCTGATTGCCGTGTGTCTGAAGCCACAGGACACGAGATCATCCGTTTCTTACCAACACCAAAGACCCTCAACGACATTAACGACCATGTTGAGAAGGGCAGTTGTTCCTGGTGAGCTTCCTCCAGGACCTGCAGAGGGCACAGGCAGAAATGCCCTAGTTCTCAGTCCCAGACATGGCTCACAGCTGGGATTGGCCCAGTGCCTCCTGTTTGGGGCAGTGCACATGGGCAGGCCAGGGCAATCCCAGATCCCAGGCCATGCTCCTGGCCTCCCCTGCAGCTGGGCCAGGATGTGTGCAGCTCTCAATGTCCCTCCCATCCAGAATGGGTGGCTCAGGTGGGTGGCCCAGGCAACTGCATTCCCCTGCTTTTCCCTTAGACAGATCCAGGCAATGGAGTGACTTGCTCGCACTGCTAGCTTGGGTGGACAAAAGATAATGAAATGAAGGCAGGAAAGAAACCTATACTTGTATTTCTATGCAAGAGAGTTTTACAACTAGCAAAATTAAATCAACCCTGTGTTTTAGATGCATGGTATATTTAGGTTATATTTAGATTTCTTTTCATTCAAAATTTATGTTTGCAAGACTACTTGCCATTGTTCATTTGTTTATTTTATTGTAAAGTCAGATATACAGAGGAAGATCTTTCATCTTATGGTTCACTCCTCAAGCTGCCACAATGGCTGAAATTGAGCCAATCCAAAGCCATGAGCCTGGAGCCTCCTTCGGGTCTTCCATATGAATGCAGGGTTCCAGGGCTTTGAGCTGTCCTTGACTGCTTTCCCCAGGCCACTGGCAGGGAGCTGGATGAAAAGTAGGGCTGTCTGGAGTAGAACTGGCACCCATATGGGATCCCAGTGCGTTCAAGGAGAGGATTTAACCACTATGCTATCACACCGGGCCCAGAAAGGCAGTTTTACAAAAAGGGAGATACACACACACACTCACACATTGCCACACAGTCACACACTCAAACGCAGACACTCAAATGCACATGCTCAAACACATACACTCACAGACATACACACATACTCACACAGAGACACACAGACACATACACTCACACTCAAATATACATTGCTAAAGACCACACACTCTCACACAGAGACACGCACTCACACATTCAAACGCTTAGATCCTTCATTTATGTTTTCACCCCCTGTTGGCCAAGTGGAGTAGCCAGTGTGTGAAACAGTGGCCACTCAGGCTGTCAGTGGGGTAAGTGGGCCTTTATCTATGACGCCTTAGCAACCAGCCCAGCAGCGCTTCCCTCTGCCTCCTCCCGTGTGGACACAGGAGAGGAAAACAGAAAAACTCAAGATACATGTCCCACCCACTTTCCTCCCTACCTGATAGCAAGCCACATGTCTGTGTATCCCTCTCAATTATGTAATCAATATTAAAAACAAAACAAAGACATTACAAAAAATGCCACAGCAGCAACAAGTTGTTTAGAAAACAGCAACAGAGTAATATGTCTCAGACAACTTTGATCATGTTACTCTTCTCAGAATCCTGAGTCGCTTTTGTAGAGAAATAAAACCAGTATTAGAAGGAAAAAAAAAAAAAACTTTGGGCAAATTCCGGAAGAGTTCACCCTCTGGGAAAAACAAAATGTAAGAATACACAGTTTAGAACAGACCAAATGGAGGATGAGGAATGATGTGGCATGTAAGAGAAGAGTATGGGAATTATTAAGCTACTTTGAACCACTGCCAATTTCTCATCCTGCTGCTGGTTCCACTCTGCCTGTGAACAGAGACGAGGATCCAATTACCAACTCCTGTGTTCACGAAAGAGGAAGGTTAACCAGTTCCAATATGACCCCTACTGTGTGTTTTTGGGGTGAGGTCAGCATGTCACACGTAAGGCAGGAGGGAGGACAGTACCCTGGAAGGGATCCCTCTCTGAGGTCAGTTCTGGGCCCTCTCTTGCACAAGGGAGATTCAACCACTTAGCACAAATAACCTTGGTTTTGTTCTTGCACTCTCTTCTGGACTTTTCTTTTATATTTTTATTCCGAGCAACAAGTTCACAGAGTGACATTTCTTGGAGTAACAACAAAAGCCCTTGGCTGCCTCTCCGTCTCTTTCTCGCCACCACCTTTAAGCTCCCTCAGTTGTCCTTCTAGCCCCTAGAAGACAGTCCCATTCCTCTGCCTGAAGCAGTCTACCCTGATGGCCCACTCCCTCAGACTGCTCCGTCTTGGCTCAAACAGCCATGCCATAGTTAAGGTCCTCTGTGACCACTCTTTTAAAATCACAGTTTCTCACCCACAGTGGTGACAAAGGTAGACATCTTTGTGGGGTGGCCTTGCCGCTTCCCACGGGCAGGCTGGTTAGTTTCCCATCCCTGGACAGCAGCAGGTGCCTAAGGACGTGGATCCCTGGCGTCCTTGTGCCAGAAAGATCCTCATCATTTGGGCCGCTCCTTGTTTCACTGTCCAGGCCTGGGCTGCTGCAGACATGTGAGGAGAAAGCAGGCAGAGGAGAGCTTCTCTCTCAAATAAAATGAATACATACATCTAAAATTATCTTTCATAACACTGTGCTTTATTGCTGCGGTGCATCTGCAAAGAAATCGCCGTTTTCAGGGAGCCAGGGCCCGTTATTCCGGATTGGATATTACCCAGTCGTATTTTAAGAAGGCTATTGGTGGAGCCTGGCGGCGTGGCCTAGCGGCTCAAGTCCTTGCCTTGAACGCCCCGGGATCCCATATGGGCGCCGGTTCTAATCCTGGCAGCTCCACTTCCCATCCAGCTCCCTGCTTGTGGTCTGGGAAAGCAGTCGAGGACGGCCCAAAGCGTTAGGACCCTGCACCCGCGTGGGAGAGCTATTGGCGCATTCTCTGGGATCAATTGGCAGGCAGAAAAGCAAAGTGTATAAATGTTACAATTGGCAGGAAAAACAGAGGGTGATGCTTGCATACATGTCAGGAATAATACTGGTTGTCAGAATTAGATGCTGAGGGTTTAATAAGTTTGGGTGAATGAATTTGTTCATGTTACTTATAAATCTCTGGTAGGCGGGACAAAAGCGGAGAGACGTGAAGCCAGACTCCATCCGGGCAACCGGGTTCCTCCGGGTAGGGGCGGAAGAAACGCGCCAGCCGACACGAGGCGGGGCTTCCTAGAGCGGCCGGAAGTGCCCGTTGTGGATGCCACCGAGTTGGAGCTTGCTAGAGTGGCCGGCGGGGGTGGTGGGGTGCGCGGCGGTGGCGGGCGCCCCGGGGGTGATTGACAGAGGCTTGGTGC